>NC_056744.1:255906179-255928679 GCF_019279795.1 Protopterus annectens | reverse complement strand
ACCAGGTGATGCTTTGATGTGTATGTGTGTGCAGTCTATAGCACCCACTACCACAGGGTATTCTGCTATTTTGTGGAACAGTTGCATATTGCTGGTCATTACCTCACAGGTGTTGGGGAAATATATGTGCTCACCGACATGTGCTGACATGGCATCCAGGAACTGGTGGAGTACCCTGGATGCTGTTGCCTGTGAAATTCCCATCATATCCCAAGTTGGCCTTTGGAAGGTACCTTTGGCTAGTATTTGTAGGCCTGCATATACCTTGGTATCCACTGGGATGGGTTCCCCTCTGTTAGTTGTGTGTGTTAGGTGTGGCCGGCACAGCTCAACAATTTGCTGTAGGAGGTCCCTGTCTACCCTATAGCACACCACTATCTCCAGCTCATGTAGCCCCTAGTAGGTTACCCTGGGTCTGTACACTCTTCTCCATCTCCTCACTGTCGGTTGGTCAACGGCATTTACATCCTCACCACCCTCAGCCTCCTCCACAAATTGTTGTATGATAGCTATTGCAGCCCCTATCATTTTGCTGTTGTGAGTGTTAAAAGTTCCCTGCTTGTTTACACCAGTGGTGTAGAGTGTGGAAAAAACAAGAGGAGAAGTGTTTGCATAGTTTATAGTAGTGTTCTGGGCTGGGCTGGTCTGCTGCCTGTGTAATTTTCTGATTCTGATACATTTCACCTGCCAGCTAAGCTAGTTCTCCTTGATTACCTTCCTACTGCTGTTTTCCCTTCCCATTGCCTTCCTGTTTAAGTCCGTGAGCACGCCGCGCAGAGTGCTCAAATTTGCACAGTGCTGCTATTTCCTGGTTTGAATTCCTTTTTCTTCCTGTAAAACCCAGTGTGCACATCCACTTAGGCTTTGTAAAGAGTGGTAGGCAGGTTTAGACACACACCCTAGTTTAGCTGTGCTAAGCTAGGAGCAAACCTGAGCCACAGGGCTGCAACGTGCTTACAGTATGCCTGACACCCCTTCCCCCATGATGTCACCTAACTCCTAGGCTTGCACCATGCTATTCCTACTCTTACACTGTTGGGACCTGACTCACATGCTGGGGAAAACTGGGATTCACTATCTTTCCCCTCATTTTCACAGGATTGCCTGCTAATGCATAGTTACATGTCTCACACTGAGCATCCCCCCTTAGCAACCACTACTCACTGGCCATGTTGTCTTCTGCCTGCCATTGACTTGCGTGGCAGAATACTGATTTTAGTTAGAATGCTTAATTTAAGTTTATTTTGTTATTTCCCCCCCGATCCCATTTGCACCCACTGCCCCACGCTTAAACAGCCGAGATCAGCTAAAAAAAAATAAAAGTTATTTTCTGTATTTTTTTTTATGTTTGCAATGCCAATGGCCTTATACTTGGCCACTGGCATGTTTACTACATGATATGCAGCCTTTATTTGGAGCTGTCACAGCTCCGTTTTGGATTTTGCAGAAATGTACTCGGTTACTAACCGAGTACATTTCTGCAGATAGCACTAGTCCTGCACGGACTGTTGCAAGCATCCTGGATTGCAAAATCACCTCATAGATTTCTCCTGCAAATGGGGTGATTTGCATACCAGGGCTTAGTCCATGCAGGATTAGTGCAGGAGTGCTCGTGCATGCCCCTGCAGGCTGTACCTAGATCACACGGCAGGCATTTTGCCTGCTTGAGCTCCTGCACCGATCTTGCACGCCATGCAAGCTTTCGAGAATCTGGGGAATAGTGTAGGCCCAGGATGAGAGGGTGGGACAGAGTTAGGGTTAGCATGCATCAGTAAAGATCTGCGGCATTACCATTACCCAAAAGACAAATATACACACAGCATATGAAAGCAAGCATACACAACATAATATATCTCCTTACCTAACCCTTAATATAATCCTAAATCTTTCACTTAATCTAACCCTAAACTAGCCCTTACTCTAACCTTAACCCTATCCTTTAATCTACCCCTAATCTGTAAATACTCATGCAAACTTGTGCACCCCCAAGTGATGAAACTTTAGGCGTATCTGAAACTTTTGGCATTAGAAAGCAAAACACTTTACTCATCCAATCAAACTTCCTCCTTTTGACATAGCACACACTCAACTAAACCCCATTCAACTAAGCTGCCACACACTGCACTCTGTCAAAAAAATGACTAGTAGGCAAAGTAACCACGATCATTAAAAATACACAAAATTATCTCCCATAACAAGAATTATGAACTAGGAAAGACAATAGCAATATTTAGATATTGTGACTTATTGATCTTTGTGTCACTGGTAGCATTGGGTCGAGATAATGATCTAGTCCCTGGAGTGTATCTCTTTTTTTTGCATACCCAGCTGATGATTTGTCTTTCTTGTACCCTTTTAAAGAATAAACACACTTACCATCTGACCAAGCCATTTTTCATGCAGGTAAATGAAAAAGTATATCATATTAATACTTTAAAGATGCCACATATTACACACTTCCTCAATGTGCCAACCTTAACAATATATCAAGAAATTTTACATTTCTTTTAAATTTCACTAATATTATTTCACACATTTGAATGATGCACTTATTTTTTCATTTCTCCACAGCAGTTTGAGCAATGCTATATCCATTTACAAATTGTCTGTTCCAATACTTCTTAATAACTTTTGTTAATAACACCAACCATCATTATCAAACTTCTTAACCAGTTCAGCTGCTTAATCAATTTCATTCTTAATCGATTACATTAGTGAAATCAGACATTAAATTTCTCTTTCCTTGCATCACCACCTACTTTTCCTTTATCATTATTCCAACTGTAACATTACTATCCCATCCTCCAATTAATTTAACAATTCCACAGATTATCCCTGGCACCTAATATTTAATTGACCCTAATACTTTCTTAGAAAAGAGGAGGTGAGGAGTACCCTCATTAGGAGTTCTTCAAGGGGGAGCATGACTACATGCAAATACAATAAGCCTTGACAGCATCTAGGTACCCCTATATTAAAGTAATGCAGGGGAAGAATAGATCCTAAGTATTCAATGCTGGGAAGGTGGCCCTTTCCTCACCCACTAAACACAATTTTCTATCCAGAATTGCTTCCAGTCATCTCTTCCGTTGCTTCCAATCCCAGGGTCTTAACACTTTAGGTTCCTGTCTTTCTTGGGCGCTATATAAAACCTTATGATTCTCTTCAATATCAGCACACTACTTAGCAATCCTTGTTTCATTAAACTGCAAACAGTTTCTCTTTTATTCCATTTTATCTCTTTATCTTTTCTCTTTTCTTCTATCTTTCTTTCTTGATACTGTTGCTTTCCTACCTTTAAACCTTTCACCGTTCTTCACATTAAACATCTATAGCTAGAAAAAAAGATCTAATCCAATCTCTGTTAAGTGGATCCCATTTGATATGTTTCAGGTCAAATGCTTGCCTTCTAGATCTCAGTACTGTAGAACTATAACATCCCTAACTATAGTCTCTCTACTCATGACTATGTTGGCATGCTTCCAAGCCTTCCCTTAACTTTTGCAGATGAATGATGTTTTCTTCACTAACCTGGATGTAATTGTAGACCAAAGTATTAATACTGTAGAAAATACAATCAATAAATGTACTTTAAAATCATTAAGGCTTTAGGACCACTTTTTTACTTCTAACCACTTCCCATAAATGACTTGGCTTATGGGTCTCCTTTCTTGGCTGGTTTAGAACTGGCATTAGTTGTCTGTAGCACATCATCCTTGGTTTCAAACTTGAATGCTCATCACCAAGTCTCTTCAAAGCCCTCCTGTGCATGCAAAACACTTGAGAATGCTCTAACAACTAAACTGCCTTGAGACCTGAAAAGAAAACAAAGAAATTAATATCTGCCACTGTATAAAGAAGTTTTGTGTTTCTGAATGCCCTATCCCATGACACCACTGCCATCCCTTGCATTTTTACTATATATTGCTAAAATATTTTTATTATCCTTCTATAATGAACCCCGTGAATGGTCTGAAACTCATTTTCTTGCCTACTTTATAACCTTCACCGATAGTGCCACCCTTGCCATCTCTGTTGTTCTAAACATTCTCAACAAGTAATTTTAAAACCTTTTGGAGTAAATTTCCATATGCCTCAATAACTTGTGGAGCAGAATATTAAAGGTTTGCACTCACAATGCTGCCCCCTTTGGGGTCATAATACTTGCTCAGAATGTCCAGCTCCTGGGAGAAAAGTCCTTAATGTCAACATCCAGTAAAATATACAAAGCATAGATATAATGTCATTTTCTGAAACTATAGGCCAAATTCAATAAAGCCTACATAGTATGTTTCTACTATGTGTGGTAGCACACTGTTTTAGATTCAGGAAGCAGATCTACACTGTGTGAGCAGCTGCAATAAAAGATAAACACTGTGGCGTGCCACTTACAGCATAAGCACCTGAATTGTATGCTAATGAACCAATCCAAGATGGTGGAGCTATTCATCAAGCTATAAAGCAACCATGTAGACTCAGAGCTGGTCTTCCCTTTGAATTCCAAAACCTTTTGCAATACAGCCACGGGACGAAGTCTACAAAGAAACAATGTTAGTGGCTGTTGTTGCTTTAATTCATATGTATGTACAACAGGCTGAAGTCTATGCTGTTGCTGCTGCTAATAGACTAAGGCCAAGAAGGAGAAGAAGTACAACAAAAAAACAGGCTTAAAAAGTGGGAAGTATACTTGCTTTGTTCAGTTCAAGTCAGTCACAGAAGGTAACCAAATGTTCCACAAAGAGAAACGAAGCTGTAAACTATAAACTGCTTTACTTTGCGAACTCTTAATCCAATAAACAAGAGTCAAAATCACCATAGAGTGTTCATTCGAACCTACTCATCCACTGGGCAATAGCTTGTAGAAAAAACACGCAGCCAGCATGTAAAAATAAATCCAAGCGTCCAGTAGAAACCATGTTTATTAGAATAATTAAAACACAGGGCTAGCGCTTTCAACGAATCTTCATCAGGCAAAGTAAAGCAGTTTATAGTTTACAGCTTAGTTTCTCTTTGTGGAACATTTGGTTACCTTCTGTGACTGACTTGAACTGAACACAGCAAGTATACTTCCCACTTTTTAAGCCTGTTTTTTTGTTGTACTTTACCAGTTTTGTTTATTATCAGGCAAACAGAGTGTAGTGAGCACTATTCTTTGTTTTTAATCTACAAGAAGGAGAAGAGTTTTCAGACCCCATATTACTTATCACAATTTATGTGATAAGGAAATTGTAGAGCACTACAGCAGGGTGGATAGAGGCACACTACAAGAACTGTGGAGCCTCTGTTGCCCTCAACTCACAGCCAGGGCAAACAAGGGGAACCAATACCAGTTGAGGCAAAGGCATCTGTAGCACTTAGATTTTTAGCTACAGGTACCTTTCAGAGACTAACAGGGGACATGCTGGGGGTGTCACAAGCATAAGCATCCAGGAACCTCCATCAATTCCTGAATGTTATGCTCCAACATACTAATGACCACATATATGTTTCCCAGACTCCTGAGGACAGGGTCACTAATATGCAGCAGTTTAACCCTGCAGCACACAACCCTTAAATACTGGTTGCCATAGATAGCACACATATAGAAATTAAGGCACCACCTGGGGAACAGGGAAGGATCTGCATAAATAGAAAGGGATTCCACTCTATTAACTGCCAGGTCATGTGTAATGCCATGGGAATCATCTTGAATGTGTGTGCTGGTAACCCAGGCAGCCACCATGGTTCACATATCCGGCACACTTCCCAACTGTATCAGATGTTCACTAGGGGTGATATCCCACAGAATCATTTATTGGAGGATGCATGTTATGTACTGGAAGTGTGGCTGACCACACCCAATAGAAATGCACACACACCCACAGAAGAATGCCATGAGGCACAAGCTCAAACCAGAAATATCCTAGAGCATGTATTTGGGTTCCTGCAGTTGTGGTTCCGGTGCCTAAATATATCTTGTGGAGCCATGCAGTAAAATTCACATACGTGTACTGAAATATTTACAGTATGTGCCATGCTACACAACATCATCCTGATAAAATAGCTTCAGCAGGATCAACAAGGGGAAGGGGCACACATCCCACCACCAATGCCAAGGTCACCACAGCCACAGGCAGGTGAAGAGTCAGAAGGGGATGTATGCAGATGTAGCCATGCTCAATATGCCCTCAGATTGGCTAAGAGGCAATGCATAGCACACTCACTCACCTAAAACCTTCCTCCTATGCATATACATATAGTAAGAGCATTTGAAAAGGGGAGAGATAGAAGCACATGTAGCATTAAGAAGGGGCATATCAACAGGGGTATGCACAAATGTCATGACTGTTCCGTCTGTAGGTTTATTTGAGACGGTCCCTACATTCAGCTTCCTCACATACTTTATACCATAGGGGTCCCTGGTAGTTTTTGTTGCAAAACAAAAGGAGTTGTTTATATTGCAGTGTGTGACAAATGCTCATCATTTTATATTGGTATGACTACTAGAAAATTAAATGTTAGAATGAAGGAGCATATGTATAATATTAGAAAAAAGGACAAAAACCAAATATTTTATAAACATAGTGTTGAATGTATTGGTTTTAAAAAAATTTTGTTTTCTATCCTGGAACACTGTGAACCTGACATCAGGGGGGCTGATTACAGGAATTTTTTGGCTCAAAGAGAGGCTAGATGACAAATTAAACTACAGGCAGATAATTTTCCTGGGTTAAATGAAGCCATCAATATTAAATGTTTCTTAAAAGATAGTAAAGCATATGTTTTATAATGTTTGTTATTGTAATGTACTCAATTATGCCTATTCTATAGTGCATAACGATGAATGAAGAGTTTGCTTTTTGTAAAGGGCTCGTGAATTATGTTTTTACACTATGTAATTGATTAATTGATTTTAATTATGTGCAGTATTTAAATGAATGCTTGATGTAACATTCCTTTTGGTTCTGAAGAAGTTTTTTACGAAAGCGTTGAATAAAGTGGAAGTTACGCTAGTCCGTGGTTTCGTATTTTCCAAGCCTTGAGCAGTTTTTTGATCTATCTTTTCATATTCATGTTATTTCTGAAAATAAAGCCAGGACACTCACCAACAATATTCCCTACTTTGCTGTCAGCTAGCAAAATGGATCATTTATTTTTAATAACATCACAGAATTGCTGTATATTGCTGGAAAAGTTGAAAAGTATATTAGGTCTACTGACCCAATGCTTAGAATGATCGGGTTGAACATGTCAATACATGTCAGAAAAATACAGAGCTCCCCTGTTTTTCCTCTGTAGAGCTGCTTCAGAGTGTATATGATCTACCTGTTTTGCCTAGTAGCATCTGTTCAAAATCCTCTTACATAGATTTCCCATTGTCTCAACCATTGTGTCATCATTCATACAAAGAAGAGATACCTTCAATTACTAGCCCTTAACTATATTTGGAAAAATATAGGAGGGGTGCATACTAGAATGATAAAATACAGTGTTATTCTAACAGGGATTCCTATAGTGCTTTGTTTCCAAGCCACCTCGTGCATTTTTGTGCAAAGTAACATCCTGAAAATCAATGGTGGTCAAAGAATAGTTCACAGTAAACTTCAAGAACACAGAAGTAACTTCTAAATAGGAAACAAATTCAAGAAGTTTATCAACCTCACCAGCCCATAGCACAAACACATCATCCACAAATCTCACATAATGTTTGATAAACTTATTGAAAGTGTTATTATTAAAAACACGGCCATCCTCCCATTGCGCCAACACCAAGCTGGCATATCTGTTGGTGCAAAGGCTGCCCATGGCCACTCCTAGTTTCTGCAAATAATATTGATCAAACATTATGTGAGATTTAAAGTTTAGTGTGAAATATTTTTTGACCACCATTATACGAATGATGACACAATGGGTGAGACAATGGGAAATCTCTGTAAGTGGTAAGGGGTTTTTGAAAAGAGGCTACCAGGGAAAACAGGTAGATCATAGATATGCTGATGTAGCTCTACAGAGAAAAAAAAAATAGGGGGGGGGGCGTATTTTTCTAATGTGTATCGACATGTTCAATCCAATCATTGTAAGCATTGGGTAAGTAGACCTAATATACTTTTCATCTTTTCCAGCAATATACAGCAATTCTGTGGTGTTGTTGAAAGGAATTGGTCCATTTTTTTTACCCAGATTTATGGTGACTTGCAGGAGTAACAACTTATTCTGTTTAGCAACATGTTGTACATGTGAATGTTTTTATGTGGGAAAGACTACATGCCAGCTAAGAGAACGCTTATTAGAGCATCTAGGTAATATTCGTAATAAAACTCTCACCAATGCCCTAGCTAATCATGCAAATTTGTCAGGACATAATGTTTTTTTATTTTAGGGCTTTACAACTAATTTTGTCTAGTAACAGAAGGGGTGATATTAATAATCAAGTAGAAATGCTTGAGGTACAATAGATTGTATCCTTACAAGCACATAAGTTTCCAGGTTTAAACAATGGTATTCCTCTAAGACCTGCCTTAAATAGGAGGCAGTGTTGATTGGTTATAACTTCTTTTATATTCAATGTGTTTTGTGTTGATTTTATTCTTCTACTTGGATCTGATGAAGTGGTAACCCCACAAAAGTGCTAATCCATGTCAATAAATTATTTTATTATATGCATTTTTGGTGGCTGTGTTGGTGTACTCAGATTTTGTTTTCATTTACTGTGTTTTTGTAGTGTGAGCAACCTTTAGTAGTTTGGTGTCACTTTGTTTTTTTGCTACTGTTCATTTGTTGTATAGCAATCTACTATACATGGCTGAGTCTTTGGCTTTGAGCGAATGAGTTTTGAACTCATCTGCTTCCACAATGAAGGCAGTTACTGCTGATGGTATGGACAAATACATGAAGTACATACAAAATCAATCTAATCATCTATTGGGACTGACTCTGTCAGCACAAGCGGCTGATACAATATAGAACCTGATGGTATGTGTGACTTTTTGGCTTCTTTAAAACATCTGGAGAATTAGCTGTATAAACTGAAAAAGTAATGGCAGAGGTTTCATTTTGAAGCCGCATTGAGTATAAGATTGTCCTGAGGGGTTTATGGGTACGGAAAATTCCAACTCAAGCATCTATTGAACCTGGTTTACTATCTCAGTGGCACCAGCTTTACCTTGAACTAAGTTTTAGTTACCTTAAACTTTTAGTTGAGCACTACACCCCTTGGAGATTTCAATCCATGTAGATTCAGAACGGATTCTGTGTGATTTGAGGTCTAATTTCCCTGTTGATGAATACATGCTTAAATTGGACAATGTGTGTGTTGAGATTTCAGCCTACGAATTTAGGCTGTGACAACAGAAACATAAGAAACTGCTAATGGATTAGTCAGACTTTGCCAGAGGACACATATTTGTTTGGCCGAGAAGCAATGTTTCTGCTACTTCTGCAGTGGAAACAACAACTTGTCCTACAACTGTGAATGACACTGACATGTCCCCTTTGAATACTCAATTGAAGTCTATTAATTCAGGGGCTGTTCCATAAGCACAAAGCACTTTAGTTAGTGATATCAGTGCCAGTGGAATAGCTAGTGCAAATGCACAAACAAAATCTAATGAATTGGGAGCTTGTTGTAAAGTTAAAGATTTATTCACTAATAATGGGAGTGTTTCTTTCTTCTTTTTCTATGAATCCTTTTATGGCTTTACCTCTAACAATTAAATTACACTATCCAGTCAGGAGAGGGCGCTCGATGCACAGGGACAGTTGGAAGTGGAAGGCTTCAATGAAGAACAGCTCAGTGGCAAGATGCAAGTATAAGAGTCTTCTTCAGATTAACTAGTTTATAATTTATCTGACTTTACATTGTCAGCTGCTCAAAGTTCTCTTCTAAATAAAGGTCTGAGCTTTGTACCTGCTCAGAAGTCAAATCTCAAGGACCTTATTGTTGTTATTAGACTTTTTGCAAGGAATGTCAAGCTGCATTGTATGTATGGGGAGGTGAATGCCTCTATTGTGGGATCTAATATTAAATGTTATCGTAGATGTAGTTCCTACAATCCATCTTTATCTCCAACCTTAGAAGCTTTTGTTAAAGTATGTGAATCAGATATTTTTAATAAGTTTGACTCTACTAAATATCAGTTTTACAATCTTACTATCGCTGAAAAGGAGGCACTGTAGCAGCTGCAAGCCAAAACCTCAATAAGCATAAGACCTGCTGATAAAGGAGGGGCCATAGTTGTTTTAAACAGGTGTGACTATTTGGTATGGATGAATAATATGCTTGCTGATTCTTGTACATATTTATGTATTAGTCCCTGAGATATTAACAGATGTATTTATGTTGTACGCAATGACTTGTATGATTTACTTATGTTTGGCTTTATTGATATCAACATTTATGAAATTTTCTTGGTTGAACAGCCATTGATTCCTATAATGCATGGTTTGCCGAAAGTCCACAAGAGTTTACAATATCCACCAATGCACCTGATTGTTTCAGGGTGAGGGTGGATAACTGAGTCCCTCTCTGTTTTTTTGGAGGATAAACTAAAGCCTTTGATCTTGAGAGCCCCCTTGATTCTCAGGGACACTCAGCATTTTGTTTTTTAAATTGTTTGACTCAATTGATGGATTACATCTTTCAGATGTTATGTTAGTTACTTTAGACATTAAAACTTTGTTTACAGTTATTCCTAATTCTGAAGGGGTTGATTCCATCAGGATGTTTTTGGCACACTATAGTGGTTATAGTTGCAGTTTAATTACTCTAATATGTATGCTGTTAGATTTAATTTTGAGTAATAATATATTTTTGCTTGAAGATCAATATTTGCAGAAACTAGTAGTGACCATGGGCACCCTATTCACCAACAGTTATCCAAACTTGGTGTTGGTACAATGGGAGGATGACCATGTTTTTACTAATAACCCTTTTAATGAGTTTCTCAAACAATATGTGAGATTTGTGGATCATGTTTTTGTGTTATGGGCAGGTGAAGTTGATAAACTTCTTGAATTTGCTTCCCTATTTAGAAGTCACTTCTGTATTCTTGAAGTTCAATGTAAACTATTCTTTGACCACCATTGAATTTCTGGATGTTACCTTGTACAAAATGCACAAAGTGGCTTGGAAACAAAGCTCTATAGGAAACCCTGTTGGAAGAACAGTGTATTGCATCAATCTAGTATGCACTCTTCCAATATTTTTTCAAATATAGTTAAGGGCCAGTCTTTAAGGGTATGTTGTCTTTGTATGAATGATGACACAATGGGTGAGACAATGGGAAATCTCTGTAAGGGGGTTTTGAACAGAGGCTACCAAGTAAAACATGTAGATCATATACACTCTGAAGTAGCTTTACAGAGGAAAAACATGGGGCTCCATATTTTTCTGATGTGGATCAACGTGTTCAACCCAATCATTCTAAGCATCGGATCAGTAGACCTAAAATACTTGTCACTATTTCCAGCAATATACAGCAATTTTGTAATGTTATTAAAAGGAATTGGACCATTTTACTAGCTGACAGCAAAGTAGGGAATATTGTTGGTGAGCATCCTGGCTTTATTTTCAGAAATAACATGAATATGAAAAGGTTATTATGAGCCAGCAATAAGAAGGGGCACTTTTCCATGTAATAATTATAAAGCCTATTCTTCCATTGCCCTAGATGCTCAATTTATTCATCCAGTGACTGTACCTGTTTTTTCACCCAGATTTATGGTGACTTGTAGGAGTGACAACTTAGTCTATTTAGCAACATGATGTACATGCAAATGTTTTTTATGTGGGAAAGACTACACACCAGCTAAGAGAATGCATATTAAAGCATCTAGGCAATATTCATAATAAAACTCTCACCAATGCCCTAGCTAATCATGCAAATTTGTCAGGACATAATGTTTTTTTTTTTTTTATTTTAAAGCTTTACAACTAGTTCCATCTAGTAACAGAAGGGGCAGTATTAATAATCAGTGGAAATGCTTGAAGTAAAATGGATTGTATCCTTACAAGCATATAAGTTTCCTGGTTTAAACTTTGGTATTCCTCTTAGACCTGCCTTAAATAGGAGGCTGTGACTCTTGTCTAATTGATATAATTATTTTATTGACAACAGTTCTTGATTGGTTCTAACTTCTTTTATATTCAACTTGACAGAGGAACTAAGAGCTAAGCTCGGGTGGCATGACGCCAGGGTAATCCTATGGGCTAGGCTTGTAAAGGCTCCTGGGCCATTAGCCTAGTACACGCCTATGAACCTATGAACCTATGTGTGTTGATTTTATTCTTTTACTTGGATCTGATGAAGTGGTAACCCAGCGAAAGTGCTAATTCATTTTATTATATACATTTTTGGTGGCCGTGTTGGTGTGCTCATATTTTGTTTTCATTTACTGTGTTTTCATAGTGTGAGCAACCTTTAGTAGTTTGTATCCTTTTGCGTTTTTGTTAGTATTCATAGATGTAACTTGTTTGACTTCCATAAATTCATACCATCACAGCCAAGCTCAATTAGCTAGGTAGGTAGAGCTCTGATCTGTAGTGTGAACATAAGTGAGAGTTGTAAGTTTGAATTTATGGATGGTGGAGTGGTTTAATGTTTTGTGTTGTTGTCTCACAGTAAGAGGTTCAATGGTACGATTCTTGGCAGGGGTGCCTTCTGTGTCCCATTTGCATGTCCTAGCTGCATTCATGTGGGTTTCCTCCCACGTTATGAAGACATGTGTCTGGGGCATTTTTCCCCAGGCTTCTGTGGAAAATTGGCTAGGTCCAAGTCGGTCTTTCCTGGTAAACAAATGTTAAATAAAAAAATTAGCTTTCTCCTGTTTGTCAGCAATAATCCTCACATGCACACAGTACTGAGAGTGAAACATCAGTGATTGAGCATGCAAAATATGATAGTGTATTGTACAACACTGCTTGCTAACTAGTAATAATAATTACATTTTCACTGAACTTTAGTTTCTCTGTAGCAGTCATTATGTACTGAACTAAAGGAATCCCTCGGTTGCTGTACTACATTGTCCCTTGGATTCAATAAACTCTACGCAGGCTTTAAGCAAGGCCTACAGGGTGTTTACATGTCTGCACAGTGATTCTAGGTGAGCTGCAGCATTCATTGCATATTTATGTTGTGCTCTACATTTAAACATAAATAAGCAAGGTTCCGTGGTTGGCAGCAGTGTTGCCAGCCAGGAAATTGTGTAACAGAACATGAATAGCAATGCTGTTTAAATCAGAGCACTGAAGGTCTGTGACTTTGTGTGTAACATCACAATGATCACCAAGGCTTAACAGATAGCTCTCAATCTCTTAGTGCTAGACATCTGGACAAAAGCCAACATAATGGGTAGACAATAAACCAGAAATAGGGACATATCTGATATATTTGCTCATTAGAAATGTGTTAGAAAAAACAGGGATTTGTGTTAAGATACATGTTCTGAAGGACTTGAAGCCTGAAACTCAAATGTGTGTAATTATTGAGTCATATCAGTCCTGAGATTATCCCATTGATATGGCAGAAAACCACAATTTGATAAGGAACACACCAAAAGATATAAAGGCAATAATCGTGACCTTCTGTGAAAATCTTGACAGTTGAGATATATGATTGTTAAGTATATGTTCTAAAGACGGTACAGGACAGTGTATCTACAGTGCAAATTACTGTGAAATCTCATCCCTGGCATTCTGTACTGAAGTTGTGTAAATGACCTGTAAGGGTACATGGACTGCCATGTAAAATAAACACTCAGAAGTATGTGTACTGAATAGGGACAAACAGATGAATTGTAGGAATGAACACAGGGAAAGATGAAAGGTGAAACAACCTAAGGTAAAGCAAATGAGGGCATGTCAGTAGAAGATGGTTGTAGTATCAATACCAGTCACATAGCAATATGGTATAGTAAGGGCTGCACAGTGAACATGTATATTATTTAACTGTCACACAAGGTTGCATAGCAATGGAGAGGATACCTGTGTAAGATAAGCATCCATACATGAACAGTGCAGATGACATCCATCAGTGATGCTATATATAATTGGGGTAGGGTGCATTTTGTGAATCTGTGCAAACGGATTTGGCTAAATATGAATGCAATCTCTGCAGAGGACTCCAGCATGTGGGACACAGGTAAAGGCTCATGGAAAACATTAGAAGAAGCACACAGAATCATGAACAATATCAGAATAATACCAGCAGTAATCCCACATCTATTACATAACATAAGTTATTTAAAGTTATCAGAGAGGGTTCTGCACTAACACACTTACACAACTATTATGACTTGTCTGCACTCTATAATGGTAATCATGCACACCAACCTGACACTGTAACATCTTCTGGAGGTGTTAAGAGGGACACTGCTATACCTGTTTGTGACATTCTGATCAATGCAGCCTAGATGACTGGTGTGCATGGCATATACATACATATATATATATATATATATATATATATATATATATATATATATATATATATATATATATATAGGTTCCCTATTAGAAGACCGAAAATGCATTCTTTCAAATGCGTCTTGGTCAAACTAAAAAGCCTGAAACGGCAAAATATCGAAGTGGCTTTTAAGCGAATTCTTTCACTGGGAAAGAATTTGCTTGGCTGCTTCATTACTTTGCCATTTTCAGCACTGTAGTGCAGTCTCAGAGTTGATATATTTAAGTAGGGGTGTGGGGGTGAAGCCCCCCACTTAATGTAATGTTTAAAGTGTTTTTTTTTTTTTTTTGGAACAGCAATTTTTCTTCCCTAGGAAAAAAATTGCTGTTCTGACAGTTCAAAATTGTAAGCTTTTGCTTACATAGGGTCGATTAATCACCATTCATTTTTTTAAGCGTTTGGTGATCTAATATAAACCACATATATATATATATATATATATATATATATATATATATATATATATATATATATATATATATATTAGAGATGGAGAGAGAGAGAGAGCACAATCCACACTGTCACAAATGTTACCCATGCCATTAAAGTTGTCAAAAAGCTATGTATGTACTGTGTTCTTCACTGGAACAAGTATCACACATGCATCTGGTGTAACACCTTGATGGGGATTCCGTACCATCAGACAGTAATGTTTATGCCACAAAAAGAATACCTAGCTATGGCCAATAAGATGTGTTACAGGTCACTGTGGCAAAGTTGGTACACTTCAGTTACACATCATTGGAAGATGTGTAGTGAGGTACATGAAGAAGGGTGCATTGTGCTCAGTTATTGGTGTGATGAAGGCTGTGGACTATGGAGGTATTATTGCCTCTGATGTGGGTGTCCTTCACATACTCAGTAGTTGTGTCACATACAAGCAAGTAGTCAGCACTGTGACCACATGCAAGTATACATTCCATATACCACCTACCCCAGGACATAGGTCAAATACCTTTTGGCCCAATTATAGGGTGTGATGTCTAAATTATACTTGGGTTGTGTGTTTGTTTTCCTGCTGTAACAAATTTCTCCCTTGCTTTTGTGTCATTTAAGGTGTTGCCATGGCTGTAGCAGCAATCTTTTGTGTGTTGATATTGTCTGTATTATACTAATATCACAGTTGGAGTCAATAATTGCCACGATCTGTAGTCCTTCAGACAACTGTGTATGTCACTTGTAATGTCTGTGACTTAAATAATAGACAGGAAATAGCCTAGCAGATAACCCTGATGTATGGACCTGATTACTAGACCTGAGACATACTTCACTTCACATGTTTCAACATATTTCCATGCCATGTATGTGATACAATGGTCTCCCCACTTGGTGATATAGGTGTTTATGGCTACATCTGACAGTGTTGAGTGAATAACTCAGTGTGAATTTGTGTCAAATGCCTTGGCCTGGTCAAGTTCAAAAGGATAATAGTGTTGTCATCATGCATGCCCTAAATTACCTCGTTGGGGACATCTGACAGATGTAACAGGCATGATGTATCATTAACAACTGAAACAGGTCTGTTGCTGGGATGTTACTAGTGTCCATTTAGTAAAAGGTCCATGATGACATGTTGGTCTATCTCTCAGATGAGGAGAGTCAGGATGTGTGTGTTCATGCATACATTGGATGTTGTCCTCCCAACTCACATGGATGCATGTTGATGTACACCCTTCTATGGGAACATAGTCTGTGTGGAGAGTGTGTTGAAGTGTGTATTCAACCATGGCAGGAAGGTGTATGTGCCGAGTCATGCAATAGGCAATCTGTGATGTTGTCAAAGTGCATTGATTCTGTGGGATAGGCCTGATGAAAGTAAGACAGTGTTTAGTTTCATAGTTTCATAGTTTAGTACTAGGCTATCTGCCCTGGGGCATTTATAAGCCTAGCCATAGTGATATGGCTTTCGCCACCCCATGTAATGGTACAAAAGTGTACAGAATAGATTTAGAATACTGTGCCTCTGTCTAGTAGTGACACAGTGAAGACCCCCTTACATAATAGAATTAGTTTACTGTGCCTCTGTCTAGTAGTGACACAGAGATGACCCCTAGGGTAAACCTATGATCTCCCATCCACTCGTCAAGATTTCTCTTGAAGAGAGTCAGTGAGGGGCTCTGCCTAACATGAACTGGGATTCTGTTCCAGAGTATGGGAAGCCTCTGAGTTATGAATCTGTCCCTCCAGCATGTCCTATTCATATTTGTGCTGAGGTTTAAATCTTTAGCTCTCGTGGTTCTGATGGATTTGGATTTTTTGAGGTGGAGCATGTCCATCAATTCCTGATTGGACATGGCCTTGTACGTCAGGCACAGATCACCTCTGAGTAGACGGTATGCTACTGAATAGAGCTGGAGTCTCTTTATTCTGGCAGCATATGACATATGTTGGAGACCCTTAATCCTCTTGGTGAGGTACTTTTGGAGTCTCTCTAGCTGTTGCAAGTGCCGGGTGAGGTACATACCAAATGGGGCATTGTACTCAATCATGGGCCTGATAAGGGAGGAGTATAGAGGTACAATGACCTCCTTTGATCTGGATGTGAATCCCTTCATGATAAGGTGGGCAAGGTAGAAAGTCTTTCTAACCACTTTGGCAACGTGGGTGTCAAATGAGAGGTCACTATCGACTTGGGTCCCCAGGTCTCTGATTACTTTTTCCATACTCAGTGGGTTACTGTCTATGTGATAATTTGTGGGTACTTTGTTTTTCCCAAAGGGGATGACTATACATTTTTTGGCATTTAGTTTAAGGCCATGACTCCGGCACCAGATGGACGTTTCAGTGAGGCCTTTCTGTAGGATGTATGTGCCAGCTGGTGTATCGACTATGGCGCCTAGTTTGCAGTCATCTGTGAACTTTGTCAGCCACAACCCTCCCATGTTTGCTTTCACATCTGAGAAATAAATGCCGAACAAGAGGGGTCCCAGGACAGAGCCCTGTGGGACACCACTTGTGACTGGCTTTGAGTCTGACATGGCTCCAGCGATTTTGACTTTATGGGTTCTATCCTTTAGCCAGTTTGCAACCCATCTTGTGACATATGGATTTACATTTAAGCTGTTGAGCTTGTTTATGATGCCAGAGTGGGGTATTGTGTCGAAAGCTTTTGCCAAGTCCAGGTAGGCTGTATGGACTGCTTTACCCTCATCAATGGCACTGGTGACTGTTTCGAAAATGTCAACCAGGTTCAAAAGGCAGGATCTGCCCTTTACAAATCTGAACTGGGTGGGATCAAGTGTCTGTAAGTCCCCAATGTCTCTGTTTATGAGTTCCATAATGATTCTTTCCATAGCTTTGCAGACCAGGCTGGTTAAGCTTATGGGGCGGTAGTTACCAGGGTCTGTAGAGGTGCCTCCTTTGTGGAGTGGGACTACTGTTGCTGTACGCCAGTGTTCAGGTACATATCCTGTAGTAAGGCTAAGGTTAAATAGCATTTTTATGTGCGGGTTTAGCTCCTCTTGGAGCTCACGTAGCACGCAACCCAGGATACCGTCTGGTCCCATTGATGCTGTGTTTCTGGCTTCGCTGAGGGCGGTTCTCACCTGGACATCTGAGATAACAGGGAGGTTACATTCAACTGGGATAAGTATTTCTTCTTTTGGGGGTGAGGGAGGGGAGAAATTTGCACTGAACCTGTCTGCCAGAATGTTGGCAATATCTGTGGGTTCAGTGTATTTTTTGTCATTGTGAACTAACTCTGAACATATCTGAGGGTTTCCGCCCAGGTTTTTAACATTGCAGAAGAAGGCCTTGTGGTTATCTTTAGTGTCCATAGTGATTTTTCTCTCAAAGTTGGCCTTGGATGTTTTTATGAGAGAATACAGCTTTCTACTAGTGCTGATAAGAGATGTCTTCTCTTTATGGGATTTTGCAGTACCGTCCTTCTTTTGTTATACAATTTGTTTATGGCTGTGGTCCACCAGGCAGGACGCCTGCCCTTGGTGGAGATGGTCTTGGTTTTATTTGGGATTGCATGATCCATGCATTCTTGTAGATGTCCGTAGAAAGCATTTGTGAAGGATTCTGCATTGTGGGATGTGGCTTCCACTGGCCCAGTTGGCTTAAAGGATACCATCTCAGTTTTAAGAAGTGTAAAGTCGGCTTTTGAGAAGTTTTTCATTGTAGTCTTTTGTGTTGGGGGTGGAGGTGGGATATGTATATCAAGGGTGATTAGTTTGTGGTCAGATCTCACTAGTGAGGGGTATACTTCCGGTTTGTAGAACTTTGTCCCCATGTTTGTGATGATCAGGTCTAGTATATTATCTCCCCTTGTGGGAGAGGTGACTAGCTGTTCCATTGCATTTGAATTTATGAATTCCAGGAACCTTTGGGCTAGGGTGTTTGGGCTAGAATAATGCACCCAGTCTATCTTAGGTAGTTGAAGTCTCCCAATATGATGGTGTTTGGTGAGACATTTATATCCTACAATGTCTTCAGGAAGGCTGAATGGGGTCCCTGAGATTGAGAGGGTGGTCTGTAACATGCTACCAGTTTTATAGCAGTTTTGCCTATGGTTAGTTGCACCTGGATGGTCTCTGATGCTTCATGTGTTGCCACTAACCTGGAGGTGTGGGTGTCCTTGATGAATATGGACACTCCCCTTCCCTTTTTGGTTTGGCCTGAGTTTTGAGGTCGAAAAGCATGATACGAGGTATAGCCTGGTAGTGCTGGGGTGCTCTCAGGAGCCTTGAACCAGGTTTCAGTTACTGCACAGACATCGATGTTCTCCATACTGAGGAGTGCTTCGAGAGCCTGCATCTTGAGATTTAGACTTCTGGGTTTGAGCAGCATTACCCTTCATTTTTTTTCCATTTGTGTTTTCTAAGGAGGTGGGTTTGTCTTTTGAGGCTTGCCTAAAAAAGGCACTATGGGGGTGGCAAGAGCCTTAGCCAATATCTGGAAGCCCAGTGGTGACAGATGCAAGCCGTCCATTGTGAAGCAGCGTGGCTTGTCCAGCATGTCATCCCAAGCAGACAGACATTGGATCCCCCTAGAATGACACCAGCATTTGAGCCAATTGTTAAAGCTGATCATCTTGTCTTTGTATTGTGGCATCATTCTTGGTGAGGGCAAGATGCTGCTCACGGTCAGGGTCATACCAGCCTGGGCTACATAATCAGAGAGCTCCTCTATGTCTCTTTTCATGTAGTCCAGGGAGGTACGTCTCAGGTCATTCACACCGGCATGGACAATGACGGAGTCATATTTGTACTTGCTTTGGAGTGACCTGAGTGCGTGTGTTATGTGGCGGATCCTAGCTCCCGATAGGCAGCTCACCATTACCCTCTCCTTCTTCAGCCTGGTAAGCGGAATGTCAGTGTGTTTGACTATAGATTCACCTATTACTAGTGTATCAGGCATGGTGTTTGGCCTTAAGGGCTGTGATTGTTTGACACACTGATTTACTGAAGTATGTGTTGCATGTGTTATGTTTTGAGGTGGTGGATTTTTGGGTGTCTGCTTTGGGAGCCTCTGTTGTTTTGGTAAGTTTTTTGTTAGAGCCTCCGAGTATGTATTTGTGTTATTATGTGTTTAGTTTGTAGTTGTGGTAGGTCTATGTGGGACTGGGTTTGGTGTGTGTGTGTGGTTACCTTCTCCTCCTGTCTGGTCTTGCCAGTCCTGAGTTGAGGGAGTTCAGCTTCCATTTTGACTATATAGTTGCATCTCTGACATGTATTTGTGTTTGTTGGGAAGAGGAGAGGGTTGTCTGTGTACGTGAGACAATTGTAGCATTGTCTCAAGATTCCCAGATTAACCAGCTGAACCGGAGAGGATGCTAGTAATCTACCACTTGACATGCTAGAATATTATAAGGGAGTGCTGTGCCTTTAAGGCAAGTGGGTACTCACAGGGGTGGTTGGTAGATGTAGTGCTTACTTTAGTTAGTGAGTGTTTACTTAGAAGAGAGGTTTTGAAAACAAGTGCTAGGCTTATAATAAAGCGAGTAGACTGATTATTATAAGAGTAGAGCTTTCTTAAGGGAAAGTTTGAAGAGCAGACTTGGCGGAGCCAGAAAAAGTTTAACCTTGTTTAACCGGTGCTGCACTATGCGCACAAACGTGCAAAGCCGTGCAAACACGGATTATAAACAGGGAACTTCAAAAGAGCTAGAAATGGTCCAAAACAACCAATTACTACAAGCTCTTGTGCTGAGGTCACTCCTTCAGGGACAGATAAGCTGCTCAAGGCTCCCCACTCCCACTGGTGAGCAAAGAAACTTCCTTCTATCCAAGTAAGGCAATGGACAACACAGGAACTACACCACAGCCCAGAATACAGCAAAGCCTGTATACTGGTCTAAACTAGTCGAGGAGAGGTGGGAAAACAAGGATATTTTTTTTTTGTTTGTTTTTGAGATAGAAAGCACACAGAAATGCAGGAAACAGTAATAAATCAGTTACACAGACTAGCACACTTTAGTGGGCAGCCTCAACAGTTAAATTTAACAAACAAACAACTGTCGACCAATTTTCGACTAAATGAAGCTTTAAGTGCAGATAATATATAATGCAACAAACAGTTAAAAAACAGTTTAAGCTTGTTCAAAGTAAGCAAGAGAAGGTATTTCAGGTAAAAAACAGCAAAAAATACTTAAATCAGGAAAGTAGTCGCTTTTCTCAGTTCTCTACTGCTAGGACCACTCTGCAGGACCATGAGGAGCTGTTTCTGAGTAGTATAGCCAGAAAACAATGCTCAGAGGTGGATTTTAAACAGGGAACTTCAAAAGAGCTAGAAATGGTCCAAAACAACCAATTACTACAAGCTCTTGTGTGTATACTGAATATCCTGATCTGGCCTGGGTTTGTACACAATCCCTCATGTAGGTACCATTGAATAACTCCCCCAGCTGGGGCTTAACTCTTATATCACTAGATGGATAACCAATTGGCTCACTGACAGAACACATACTGTGAAACGTGGTGAATCAACCTGTACCAGTAGAGCTGTCACCACAGGTGTACCCCAGGGATCTGTGCTGGTTCCTTTACTGTTTGGACTCTATTTCTCAACAGTACAGGCTAAAGTATACAGCCTTTGGCTTAGTGCTTTTGCTGATTCTTGCATACTGGTTGCAATAATTGAGTCCAGCTATGATGATAACATACTACAGGAGGGGCTAACACAGATCAATGATTGTTGACAAAGCCACATGGTCTCCACATAAATGCAAACATGGGTCTTTATTTTGTCCTTCTGAAAAGTGGAATTCTCTGCTAATTACAGCATTGAGAACAGTCCCACTATCCAGACACCTACTGTTGCAAGCACTGGGAACACATGTAGATAGCAATCTGAACTTCAACCACCAACTGTCCATAGTGTTATTGAAAACCTGTGTTGTACATATCATATGTCACACCATCATATTCTGATCTGAGGATTATATTACAGCACCATAATTGAACCTCATCAGAACACCAACAGAGTATAATGCCCTCTTATGCATGTCCCTCACCAGACAAATGCAGCAACTGGAGACCAAGAAAACACAGGGCCTACAAATCATGAAATATATGGATAGACTGAAACCCATGTCACTATAATCTGGATCGCATAGGATGAGGTGACATCTGCCTGGCCTCCAAGCCTGTCTCAGACCCTGCCCTGGCGGGAATAATGCACAATCTCAAATCAGATATAGATGATGGCATCAGCAGTGTCTGGTGAGGAGAATATGTTAATAACAGTGCCAAACATGCTGGTGTAAAAGGCTCTCTCTAATGTCAAGCTAGAGCACAAACAAAACATACACACACAGTATACTGCAGTGAGAATAGAATGCCTACCAACCTAGGTACACATACTAAAGAACTCTGTTTTTAAGGTAAGTGCTACAGTTCAAGTCTGACTTGGAGGGTCTCAGACAACACTTTACAGCTGATGACATCACCAGTGTCGGTTGAGGAGAAAACGGTAATAACAATGTTCCACATGCTGGTGTAAAAGGATCTCAGTAATATCAAGAAAGAGCATAGACACACACACACACACACACACACACACACACACACACACACACACACACACAGCTGACAGCAGTGAGAACAGAACCTTA